>NW_020230655.1:0-22085 GCF_003227715.2 Harpegnathos saltator | reverse complement strand
ATGCCTTACCGTATCTTGGAGTAAGCCCACGGCCATCAATCTAACCAATAGTTGCTTCTTTACTTGGTATCATAGGTCGGACAGTGGTATTTGTAAAATTTGTTGACTTTGGATAGTTTCTCCCATTATTTATATCATATTTTTAACCCCAATTCAATGTTCATCATCGCTAATTTGTCCAATCGATTCTTTTCAATTTACATCCAAGTGTTTTGAATCCTTTAAAATGTAACAGAAATTTCGTAAAAAGGAGGTGTGAATAAGATACATATTAAACTTGAAGATATACACTTGAAATAAATTTTTATATTCGCTGCACTGCTTTTATTCTTACCATAATTATTGTATAAGAGCAGACTCGATCACAGCATTTTCATTGCATTAGCTATGTCAACCGAACCATTGCGATGATTGGCTACTTCTTGTTCAGCGAACATCCATAAACTATATATGCACCCATGTACTCTCTATCCGGTCATCTTTAATTCATTGCTGCAGCTGATACGTTAGCTTTTCATCCCATTTACTGAAATTATCCAGTTTTCCACTTTGAAAACATGCCATCGGTGTGGTCAAACAATCATATCATTTGGAATTTTGTTAAAGAACTTTGTAACACGCATAAAACATTTAGCTCGCAGTGATGATTTACTTATTCAAAACGAATCAAGCCAAGATCTGACAAAGAAGATTAATGGACAATATCATCATATGTGTCGATATGTATAAAATTGAATAATTGATAATGTAATACTATTTTTCTTACCTGTATGAATCTGGAGTAGACAACAGCCACAAAACTGACAATAGTTACTTCTTTACTGGTATCATAGGTCGGTCAGTGTCATTTGTAGAAATTTGTTAACTTCGGATAAGTTTCTCCCATGTCATTTCCTATCATATTTTTAACCCCCAATTAATGTTATCATCTATCTAATTTGTCCCAATCGATTCTTCGATATTTAGATGTTTTAATCCCTTAAAATATAAACAAATGTTCGTAAAAAGGAGTTTGAATAAGATACATATACATACTTGAAGATATACACTTGAATAAATTTTATATTCGCTGGCTCTGTTTTGATTTTTACCATAATTATTTTATCCAAATAAGAGCAGACATCTATCACAGCATTTTTCATTGCATTAGCTAATGTCAACGCGATACCATTGCGATGATTGTTACTATCTTGTTCAGCGAAATAAACTATATATGCACCCAATGTTACTCGTCCTGATCCCGATCATCTTAATTCACTGCTGGCAAGAGCTGATACGTTTAGTCTTTTCATTCGATTCGACTGTATTATCCAGTTTTCCACTTTGAAACATGCCACTTGTTGGCCAAATATTCACATCATCAGCAATTTGTTAAGAAATTTGGTAAGACCCTTACAAAAACAAAACACTCAAATATTGAGCGTTTACGCTCGATTATTCGAATTTACTCTCAAATATGAATATATACACTCAAATTTGAGTATATAACTGACATTTAAAAGCAAATTCAAATAATCGAGTGTAAATGCTCAACATTTGAGTGTTTTTCTGGTAAAGACACGCATGAAACATTTAATCAACGATGACTTACCCATATCGAAACGGTCAGCTACAGATCTAGAAAGAAATAAATGATAGTTACAACATGAATTTCTAGAACACTATAAAAATGAATAATTGATAATACAATATTTTCGTTACTTTTATGAATCTGGAGGTGCCAATAGCCAGCCGCCAATCTGACTATTCGAGATTCGCCGTTGACAGCAGGCGTTGCGCACGAGCGTTATCTCGGATTCCGAGCGAGTAATCTTCGCGAATATTCTCGCATGTAAACACCACACGCGTTGGACGTGATATGTTTATGATCCGCATCTGATGTCGTTCGAGCTCATCGTTGAAAACAACAATAATCAAAACTTTGTTGTCGCGCGTACAATAGCGGCGGATGCGGACACGAAAAAGCAATGGGACCGTTGGATTGCGACTTTCGTGCCGATCAGCTGATGGACTCGCGGCCAATCAACGTGCGCCAGATTCGAAATGGAGTCGACAAAAATTCGCGGATCAACCGCCAGATTCAAATTGCGATTTCGATTGTGAAACCTGACGGCAGTGTAAAGATTTTTTCAGTCCGCGATACGGATTTCGAAGAACGCGACAAATCATTCCGCATCTTCGCCGTTCTACTATCGCTCTCTTTCTTGTCGTTCTTCATCGTAAACATTTATTTTTGTGTTTTTCTTTTGTTAATTTCTCTACAACGACGAATAAAGAACTCTGCGTACGCAAATCTTGATGCGTAGGCTTTCTTGATAACCGTACGTCGCACTCCTTCACTGCCGACAATTCACCATCGCGCCTCTGCGCTCAACGCTGAGCGGTCCCAGCAATCGTCGTGTGTCACCAACTTATCAGTCGCACGAACACTGACAATAATTGCTTCTTTCCTGGTATCATAAGTCGGCCTGTGTCATTTGTAGAAATTTGTTAACTTCGGGTAATTTCTTCCATGTGATTTTCTATCATGTTTTTAACCCCCAATTTAATATTATCATCATCTAATTTGTGCCAGTAGATTCTTCTTCGAAATTTAAGTGTTTTAATCTTTTATAAATGTAAAAAGATTTTCACAAGTAGGAGGTTGAATAAGGTACATTTGAATATACTTATGTACTTGAATATACTAGAATAACATTAATGTCCACCGACCCTGCTGTAATTTTTACCATAATTATTCTATCGGAATAAGAGCAGACATCTATCACAGCATTTTTCATTGCATTAGCTAATGTCAACGCGATACCATTGCCATGATTGCTACTATCTTGTTCAGCGAAATGAACTATATATTCACCTAATGTTATCCGTCTTGGTCCCGGTTATCTTACGTCACTGCTGCCAAGAGCTGATACGTTTAGCCTTTTCATCCCATTTACTGAATTATCCAGTTTTCCACTTTGAAACATGTCATCTGTTGGTCAAACAATCATATCATTTGGAATTTGTTAAGATCTTTGATAACACGCATAAAACATTTACTCAGTGATGATTTATTTATCAAAACGATCAGCCACAGATCTAAACAAAGAAATTAATGATAGTTATATCATGAATTTCTCGAATACTATAAAAATAAATAATTGATAATAATGTAATATTTTCCTTACCAGTATGAATCTGAAGTAGACAACAGCCACAAAACTGACAATAGTTACTTCTTTACTAGTATTATAGGTCGGTCACTGTCATTTGTAGAAATTTGTTAACTTCGGATAATTTCTTCCATGTCATTTCCTATCATATTTTTAACCCCGAATTTAATGTTATCATCTAATTTGTTCCAATCGATTCTTCTTTGATATTTAAGTGTTTTAATCTTTTGTAAACGTAAACAATTTTCGCAAGAAGAAAGTTGAATAAGATACATATACTTGAATAAATTTTATATTCGTTGGCTCTGCTTTAATTTATACCATAATTAGTGTTCGAATAAGAGCCGACATCTATCACAGCCTTATTCATTGCATTAGTTAACGTTAACGTAATACCATTGCGATGATTGTTATCTTTGTATCTTCTCTGGCGAGATAGATCATATATTCATCTAATGTTGTTCGTCCTGATCCCGGTCATCTTATTTCATTGATGCCAAAAACTGATATGTTTAGCCTCTTTATCTCGTTTATTGGTCAGTTTCCCAATTATCCAGTTTTCCACTTTGAAACATGACACTTATTGGCCAAACAATCACATCACCAATTTTTTAGGAACTTCGATAACACGCATGAAATATTTATTCAACAATGACTTACTCATATCGAAACGGTCAGCTACAGACAAAGAAATAAATGATAATTACAATATGAATTTCTAGAACACTATAAAAATGAATAATTGATAATGCAATATTCTCCTTACCTTTATGAATCTGGAGTAGCCAACAGCCACTAATCTGACAATAGTTACTTCTTTCCTGGTATCATAGATCAGCCTGTGTCATTTTTAGAAGTTTGTTGACTTCGGATAATTTCTTCCATGTAATTTTCTATCATGTTTTTAATCCCGAATTTACTGTTATCATCATCTAATTTGTCTCATTCGATACTTTTTGGATATTTAGGTGTTTTCATCTTTTATAAACGTAAGCAAATTTTCACAAAAGTAAAAGGTTGTAATTCGAAGTGACATCTGCACCGTTGTACGTCCTTAAGCCTATTCTACAATACGTCAGGTGTCAGTGTCATATATCGTGCGCATGCGCAAAATCTTGATTTTATCAGTTGTGAAGTATGATTGGTACGTACGACACCGACAGACGTATACATATATATTAGTTTGGCAACTAAGTAATTATAGACTTTTTTAAGAAAATAAAAGACAATTTTTTCATGGAACGAAATAACTTTATGCAGTAATGTCTTATCCATTTTTATCAATGACCTTTTGCTATCTTTCAGGCAGCATCATAATTCCACGTTCATCAAACTTCTGGTTTTTACCAATAAAAACCAGTTTTCGATTGACATTGTTGTAAATAACCCATTTTTCATCGCCAATCGTTTAAAAAATGGATCATTTTCGTTAGGTTTCATAAGCAAATTGCAGATGACAATATATTATGTTAAGTGAATTTCTTTAAGTTCATGAGGACCATAATCGAATTTTTTACGTAGCCAAGTTGTTTTAAATATTTTTCAATGCATATATGTGATACATCGAGCTTCTCTGCAATCTCACATGTTGTGCTATGACAATTATTGTTTTGATTTAGTCGTCATCAACTTCACCTGGACGACCAGTTGTTCATCTTTGAGTGAAAAATCACCAAAACGAAATTTAGCAAACTAATTTTGACACTGCCGTTCTTCGTTACCATACATAGCACATAACTTTTTGTGAGCTTGCGATGCGTTTTTTCCTTTGCGGAAGTAAAGAAGCAAAATATGACGAAAACGGTCGTTTTACTTTTCCATTTTTCAACCGACGCCAAACAAATACTATACATCCGATAGATACAATTTTTGTACTAAATGCCAATTGAAATATCAACTATCAAACAACAATATGGGTTTGACATTTCGAGTACGTAGTCAGCGATGCAGATGCTCCAGACAATGCAGGGGATTTCCGGAAGAATCCAACATTCCGCCAACTATACGACGATTTCTTGTCAGAATATGAGGCTCTCGGTCACATGTTGGCTGACGCTTCCCGGTCGGAGTCGGCGGGCACTCGAGCTGCTTCCTGCTGCATCATGGCGTGCTCAAGCAGTCCGGCACATCCACCAAGTTACGAGTCGTTTTCAACGGATCTCAGAAAATATGTGAGGAATATTCGTTCAACGATTGCTTCTTGGTGGGACTATGCCTGGCGGGTCTTTTAATGCACTTAATGTGATGTTATCGCTATGTCTTCGTGGCCGACATGAAGAAAATGTACTGGCAGATCTTGGTACACGAGGAGGACTGCGATCTTCAGAGGATCCTGTAGCGTAAAATTCAGGCATATTCTTGGCCATCCAGACTGGCCGATGACGAAAAACCCAGGTTCCCTCTGGGAGCGGCCACTTTACGGGACGAGGTCGATGACATTCTCACCGGGGCTGCTACGATGCGCGAAGCCTTGAAAATGCGCCATTAACTGGAAGCGGCATGCACGGCAAGCTAGTTATCGCTATGAAAATGGACAACTAACCACGAACAGCTGATTGCGGACTTTCCGGCGGACGATGGGCGATATACAGTGTTCGGGCCTGGCGAGTTGCAAAGAGACACTCCACTTTGGGCTTGGAGTGGAGGCCGAACGACGACACTTTTCCTTCGTGATTCGACCATTTAAGGAGGGCGTACCACGAAGCACATCATCTTGTCGCAGACTTCTCGACTCTTCGATCCGCTCGGATGGATATTCCGTCATTGTGAGGGCTAAGTGCTTCATCCAGACGACATGGCTGAAGCGGATCGGCTGGAATGAGCCACTGCCCCTGGGGACGCTGCCGCTTGGGAGGCGTTTTGCACAGAGCTTCCTCTCCTGCGCGAACTTCACATCCCACGATGGATCGTGCCGAGCTGTCGACTTGCATAGCGGAACTCTATGACTTCCCTGACGCTTCAGAGCTCACATACGCCGCGGTGTTCTATCTGAGGATGACAGTGGAGAACAATGTGGAGAACTCGCTAGAAGAGATAATTACGCTCTTGGCACAAATCGAGACGTACTTAAATTCATGATCGCTGCAAGCGCTGATGGACGATCTGGACGACCTCGCTGCATTCAATCCCGTCCATTTCTTGGTCAACGAGCGTTATGCGCCTTGCCAGAGCCTTCGCTGGAGCAGGTACTGACGGGAAGACTAAACCAGTGACAATTGGTACAGCAGACGCGAGGTCACCTTTGGCGACGTTGGTCGCAGAAATGTGTCACCAGCTTGATCCCTAGCAGCAAGTGGCACACCGAAGCGCAGAAGCTTAAGGTCGCCAATTGTGTCTGGTGCGCTTGGAACTAACTCCTTCATACAAGCGGCCGCTAGCTCGAATCGTCGAATAACCTCGTGTGATAATGGTACGCACGGCGGCATCCATTTCACGAAATCGGTTGTGAAAATTGTGCCGCTTCCCGCGACCTGTTCAGTATCGGAATGAAAAAAATTCGGTTCTTCTCATTCATTTGCGAACGATCGGAATAATTGGCGAGATATTGTGCAGTCGGCTTTATTCGTTGCACTTTCTCTTTTGTGTATCACTTTTCTTTCTTTTACTTTTCTTTGCGGTTTTATCTTTTTTTTTATTTTATCGTTTGCGTTAGCTTTTGCGTATACTTCTCTCTTTGTAACTGTGATACATCTCTCTGATTCTACTTATACAAATTAAAAGTCTCTTATACTAATTCGCAAGAAGTGCGATGGCGAAGTAGCCTAGTCACCTGACTAGTAAACTAACGATCCTGATTCGATTCTAGCTACTGTGGGATTTAGTATTGTCTCTTTCTTTTCTTTATATTTCTTTAAATTTAATATTAACGTTAATATATATCGACAAAGCATATAGAAAATTATTTTTTAATTTAAAATATATTATATATATACATATCGAATCGTTAATAAATAAATTCTAGTTTAAATTTGGTTTTCAATACATTTTTTACGCCTTCTTTTACTTTAACATTAATATTAAATTTAGGATATCAAAAACAAATAAAAATATATAAAAAGAAACTTGTATATACTTGTATGATTCGATATGTACATGTATAACATATTTTAAATTGAAATACGATTTTCTTTATGCTTTGTCGATATATATTAACATTAATATTAAGTTTAAAAAATATAAAGAAGAAAAAAGAGGAAAAAACTAAACCCACACTAGCTAGAATCGGACTAGGATCATTAGCTTACTAATCAGACGATTAGATTATTCGTCATTGCACTTCTTGCTCGCTAGTCTGTTATTATTTATTAGCATGCATGGTGTAAGAGTAGACGGTACTATTATTATGTATAAATTGTACGCATACATATACGTATATAAGCATACTTAAATTTTTAAAGAGTGAACCACTAGTTCGATACGTCATTGCTACAAGTCGTTTTAAGCCACCAAAAGCTTTTTTATCTGGCTAAGAACCACAACATATCTATTGTAAACACCTTATACTATTTACATAAAAATTTTGCATTACGCGACACGTAAGCTGATCCTATGGCAACGTACAACAAAAACATAATGTAATATTTTACATTATATTACATTACGTTATATTTCTGTACAATTGACTATCGCATAACACAAAATAGTATAAGGGGCTATAATAATACACATATACGCGGACTCTAATATATCGCGTGAAAGGAGAGGCATATGAGAAATGGATCATGAGAGGTCAGATCGCCGCTAACTTATGCCAACCGCCGTGATTGTCAGCTATTCAGTGGTGAGATAAGGACATATACAGATTTGCTGTGTGCCTTTGTCTAACCTACCATACTCGTGGACACAGCAAGGAAAAGAACGTAAGGGGGATAATGTAACAAAATTTCAAATAATTTAGTTCTTTCGATTCTCTCTCTGTAGCGTCCCTTGCAGCGTTTTTTTCGTCTCGTCCTTTCCAACACCTCCTGTTTACTTCCTCCTTGTCCTGTTTTCTCCTTTTGCCCCCTCATATTACCATAAACTGTAGAACTAATATTCTGAATATCATAACGAGCAATAAATTAGATACCCATTCAAATAATTTAATTAAGAATTATAAACGACTAAACATACCTTTACTAAAGTGTACGGATGATAATTCTGTTGCTCCTTACATATACATATAAATTGTTCACTTTGCGTCTTTTTTCGCGTCGTCCTTTCTAACTTCTCTTATTCTCTTCATCCTTGTCTTGTTTTTCCTCTTGCCCCTTCATATTACTATAAACTGTAGAATTAATATTCTGAATATCATAGCGAGGAATAAATTAGATATTCACTCAATTTCATTAAGAATTACAAATGACTAAACATACCTTTATTAGTGTAGGGATGGTAGGTTTGTAGCTCCCTTATGTATATATAAATTGTTCACTTTATTAAGTGAGAAAACAGAATATTAAATAAAAATAGAACAAAACAGGCCCCGTCTTCTCTCTTTCGTCTTCTGATTCTTTCTCTGCAGCGTCCCCTGCAGCGTCTTTCCTCGCGTCGTCCTTTCTAACGTCTCATGTTTTTTTCCATATTCTTTTGTTTTTGTTTCCCACGCACTCATATCATCACAAACTGTAAAATTAATATTCTGAATATCATAGGAATAAATTAGATATTCTCTTAAATAATTTCATTAAGAATTATAATCGTCTAAACATACTTTTACTGGTGGAGGGATGGTAATTTTGTAGCTCCCTTGTGTACATATAAATTGTACCCTTATTAAGCGAGAAAACAGAACATTAAATAAGAATAGAACAAAACAGACAGCGTCTTCTCTCTTTTGTCTTTCGTCCTTCGATTCTTTCTCTATAGCGTCTTTCGCAGCGTTTTTTTTCGCGTCGTCCTTTCTAACGTTTCTTGTTTTGTTCCACCTCCTTTTTCTTTTTTACTCTTGCCCCCTCATATTACCATAAACTAGAATGAAACTAGAATTAATATTCTGAATATTATAGCGAGGAATAAATTAGATATTCACTCAAATAATTTCACTAAGAATTATAAACGACTAAATACACCTTTACTAATGTTGGGATGGTAGTTTTGTAGCTTCCTTGTGTATATATAAATTGTTCACTTTATTAAGTAAGAAAACAGAACATTAAATAAAAATAGAACAAAACAGACTGCGTCTTCTCTCTTTCGTCTTCCGATCCTTTCTCTGCAGCGTCCCTTGCAGCGGCTTTTCTTACGTCGTCTTTTCTAACGTTTCTTGTTTCCTCCTCTTCTCTTGTTTTTTCTCCCGCGCCTTCATATCATCACAACTTTAAAATTAATATTCTGAAATCATAGCGAGGAATAAATTAGATAATCACTCAAATAATTTCATTAAGAATTATAAACGACTAAACATACTTTTACTAGATGTAGGGATTAGATTTACTAGTGTAAGGTAGCTTTGTAGCTCCCTTGTGTATATATAAAATATTCACCTTATTAGATGAGAAAACAGAACATTAAATAAGGAAGAAACAAAGAGACTATGCTTTCTGTCTTTCGCCTTTTGTCCTTCGATTCTTTCTCTATAGCGTCTTTCATAGCGTCTTTTTTCGCATCGTTGTTCCTCACATTTCTTGTCTTCTTCCTCTTCATTTTTTTTCTATTGCCCCCTCATATTTTCATAAACTGTAAATTAATATTCTGAATATCATAGCGAGGAATAAATTAAATATTCACTCAAATAATTTCATTAAGAATTATGATCTAACATACGTTTACTAATGTAGGGATGGTAGTTTTATACCTCTCTTCTGTATATATAAATTGTTCACCTTATTAGGTGAGAAAACGAAACATTAAATAAGAATAGAACAAAACAGACTGCGTCTTCTCTCTTTGGTCCTTCGTGCTTCGATTCTTTCTCTATATAAATTATAATAGATATTATAAATTAGATATTCACCCAAATAATTTAATTAAGAATTATAAATGACTAAACATACCTTTATTAGTATTGGGATGGTAATTTTGTAGCTCCCTAGTGTATATATAAATTGTTCACTTTATTAGGTGAGAAAACAGAACATTAAATAGGAATAGAACAAAACAGAACGCGTCTTCTCTCTTTCGTCTTCCGATTCTTTCTCTGCAGCGTCCCTTGCAGCGTCTTTTCTCACGTCGTCTTTTCTAACGTTTCTTGTTTCCTCCCCTTCTCTTGTTTTTTCTCCCGCGCCTTCATATCATCACAACTTTAAAATTAATATTCTGAAATCATAGCGAGGAATAAATTAGATAATCACTCAAATAATTTCATTAAGAATTATAAACGACTAAACATACTTTTACTAGATGTAGGGATTAGATTTACTAGTGTAAGGTAGCTTTGTAGCTCCCTTGTGTATATATAAAATATTCACCTTATTAGATGAGAAAACAGAACATTAAATAAGGGAGAAACAAAAAGACTATGCTTTCTGTCTTTCGCCTTTTGTCCTTCGATTCTTTCTCTATAGCGTCTTTCACAGCGTCTTTTTTCGCATCGTTGTTCCTCACATTTCTTGTCTTCTTCCTCCTCATTTTTTTTCTATTGCCCCCTCATATTTTCATAAACTGTAAAATTAATATTCTGAATATCATAGCGAGGAATAAATTAAATATTCACTCAAATAATTTCATTAAGAATTATGATCTAACATACTTTTACTAATGTAGGGATGGTAGTTTTATACCTCTCTTCTGTATATATAAATTGTTCACCTTATTAGGTGAGAAAACGAAACATTAAATAAGAATAGAACAAAACAGACTGCGTCTTCTCTCTTTGGTCCTTCGTGCTTCGATTCTTTCTCTATATAAATTATAATAGATATTATAAATTAGATATTCACCCAAATAATTTAATTAAGAATTATAAATGACTAAACATACCTTTATTAGTACTTTATTAGTATTGGGATGGTAATTTTGTAGCTCCCTAGTGTATATATAAATTGTTCACTTTATTAGGTGAGAAAACAGAACATTAAATAGGAATAGAACAAAACAGAACGCGTCTTCTCTCTTTCGTTTTCTGATTCTTTTTCCTGCAGCTTCCCTTGCAGTAGCTTCCCTTGTAGTCTTTCCTTGCGTTGTCCTTTCTAACGTCTCTTGTTTTTCTCCCCTTTTCTTATTTTTTTCCTCGCACAATCATATCACAAATTGTAGAATTAATATTCTGAATATCATAGCGAGCAATGAATTAGATACTTATTCAAATAATTTAATTAAGAATTATAAACGACTAAACATACCTTTACTAGTATTAGGATGGTAATTTTGTAGCTGCTTTGTATATATATAAATTGTTCACTTTATGAAGTGAGAAGACAGAATATTAAATGAGAAAGAAATAAACAGACCGCGTCTTCTGTCTTACGTATTTCAATTCTCTCTGTAGCGACTCTTGCAGCGACTTTTTTCACGTCGTGATTTCTAACGTCTCTTGTCTTTTCTTTTTGCCCCCTCATATTATCATACTCTGTTGTGCAGTTTCTCAATCTACCACACTGGGAAACTATCCAATAATTAATTTCCGCTGCTTGTTTTGGGGTCCAAATGAGCACACTTATTCCTTGTGCGAATACTTAAATTTCCAGAACTGAAAAACCCATCTACCTTCTGATTAATGATGTAGAGAAGTGAAAGAGACAAAGGAGGCTAGAAAGAGCTACGAGAGAGACGAAGGCGCACGAAGAGTTACGAATACCAACGAAAGCGCACGAACTATATTAAGTATATAACTATGTTATATATATATACGGTGCTGCCTATGTCCATACTAGAATATAAATAAAATGGCGCCAAAGCACAAATACATAAACATCACGCGACGGTGCAAATGAAATGAAATGCCTCACAACTGTGAAATTAATATTCTGAATATCATAGTGCGCAATAAATTAAATATTCACTCAAATAATTTCATTAAGAATTATAATCGTCTAAACATAGTTTGCTAATGTAGGGATGATAGTTTGTTATAGCTCCGTTGTGTATACATAAATTGTTCATCTTATTACGTGAGAAAACAGAACATTAAATAAAAATAGAACAAACAGACCGCGTTTTCTCTCTTTCGTTTTTGGCCTTCCGATTCTTTCTCTGCAACGTCCTTTGCAGCAACGTCTTTCTTTACGTCGTCCTAACGTCTCTTGTTTCCCCCTTCTCTTGTTTTTTCTCTTGCCCTCTCATATCATCACATACTATAAAATTAATATTCTGAATATCATAGCAATAAATTAGAGCAATAAATAAGATATTCACTCAAATATTTTCATTAAAAATTATAAACATCTAAACATACTTTTACTAGTGTAGGGATAGTAGTTTTGTAGCTCCCTTGTGTGTATATTAAATTGTTCACCTTATTAGGTGAGAAAACAGTACATTAAATAAGAATAGAACAAAACACACTGCGTCTTCTCTCTTTCGTCTTTCGTTTTCTGATTCTTTCTCTGCAGCGTCCCTTGTAGTGTCTTTCCTTGCATCGTGTTTTCTAACGTCTCTTATTTTTTCCCCTTCTCTTGTTTTTTCCTTTTGCCTCCTTATATTACCATAAACTGCAGAATTAATATTCTGAATATCATAACGTATTTCACAGACTTGTGTCTATATGTGAACCATAGACGTGTAATACCTAGACTGCGCGGTCTCAACGTCTCCCTTTGTTAGAACGCGTCAAATATTAGAAAGAGATAGTTGTTGTACGGGTACCATTCTGTCTTTTTCTAAAGATGTGTAGTAGGGTAAAGAAGCCTGTGATGAGGGACGAAAAAGGAAGGTAGAGGGGAGCAAAGCGGTATACGTAAATTCTTACTCCAAACATTGTCAAATCAAGACAGAATGGTATTCTAAAGCGTATTCTCTCTTTCTAATATTTGACAACTTTTTGGTCGAATGTGCGATCTAGTTATTATACGTCTATGATATGAACTGGTAGAAACTAATACGGCAAAAAGCAATTCGCATGCCTGAGTTTACATCCCTCTCGTCCAAATAATGCTTATAGGCTTCTACACTACCTGGGTTACCTATACCTACCTACCTGCTCTTCCGCGACAAATGTAAATTCGCTCAAGCTAAGAAACGCAGGACAGCAGTGAAAAGGCACAATTTGTGCGTAAACTATATAGGGAATCTCGGGCGGTTCTGCTCGCCACAGCGTGCATTAGGGTGACCGATCGCTTCGGCAACGTCCACAAGGCGTGAACGCTAGTGGACCCGGGTTCGAAAACTTTTTGATCACGAAGTTTCTCATGCAATAGCTTGATGTGACGCGCGCAGCAGCGTCGGTCTGCGTGATAAGAGTCGGCGGCGGCTGTGCAGGCGGTCGCGTCCGCGTGTGGGTCGGCTCTCTTCTGGGACGTTGGAGGTGTCGGCTTTCATATTGCCATGCCTCACATCTTACGGAGTGGGCCTTGCAATCTCGGGCATTCTATGGCTGCATATCAGTGGCCTCAAGGTCGACCCAGAATACGCGGGCCGGGATCAGGTGTAAGCTATTGCTCGGCGCCGAAATCTATGTGCGCATCATCGAGGACGGCCTGAGGAGGAGTGATTTGGGCAAACTCATCGCACAGAGGATATCGCTGGAATGGATCCTATCCGGGAGCATCGAAGCGTCAAGGTCGGGACAAGTAACGAACTTGCTTCACTGCTCGATTGACGAGGATTTGTCGGTGGCCGTCTGCCGGTTCTGGGAGCAGGAGAAGGCTTCCCGCGGCTCACTGCCAGTATCACCTGAGGAGCAGCGATACTAGGAGTACTTCGCTGCCACACATTCTTGGCGAGAGGATGGAAGATGCACAGTGCGCCTTCCGGTCAAGTCCGCTTTGCCAGACTTATTATCCACACGTTGGTCAGTAATGCAGATGCTCCAGACAATGGAGGAAGATTTCCAGAAGAATCCGACATTCCGCCAACTATACGACGATTTCTTGTCAGAATATGAGGATCTCGGTCACACGTCAGCTGATGCTTCCCAGTCGGAGTCGGGGGTGCACTCGAACTGCTTCCTGCTGCATTATGACGTGTTCAAGCAGTTCGGCACGTCCACCAAGTTGCGAGTCCTTTTCAATGGCTCTCAGAGAATATGTGAGGAACATTCGTTCAACGATTGCTTCTTGATGGGACTAAGCCTGACGGGTCTCTTAATGCACTTAATGCGACGTTATCGCTACGTCTTCGTGGCCGACATGAAGAAAATGTACTGGCAGATCTTGGTACACGAGGAAGACTGTGATCTTCAGAGGATCTTGTAACGTAAAGAAGGAAGAATTCAGGCATACCGCCTGAACACTGTCACCTATGGCTTAGCTTGCATGCCGTTCTTGGCCATCCAGACGCTGTGGAGACTGGCCAAGGACGAAAAACCCAGGTTCCCTTTAGGAGCTGCCACATTGCGGGACGAGGTCGATGACATTCTCACGGGGGCTTCTACGATGCGCAAAGCCTTGAAGATGCACCGTCAGCTGGAATGCACGGCAAGCGGGTTACCGCTACGAAAATGGGCAACTAACCACGAACAGTTGATTGCGGACTTATCGGCGGACGATGGGCAATATACAGTATTCGGGCCTGACGAGTTGCAAAGAGACACTCCACTTTGGGCTTGGAGTGGAGGCCGAACGACGACACCTTTTCCTTCGTGATTCGACCATTTAAGGAGGGCGTACCACGAAGCACATCATCTTGTCGCAGACTTCTCGACTCTTCGATCCGCTTGGATGGATATTCCGTCATTGTGAGGGCTAAGTGCTTCATCCAGACGACATGGCTGAAGCGGATCGGCTGGAATGAGCCACTGCCCCTGGGGACGCTGCCGCTTGGGAGGCGTTTTGCACAGAGCTTCCTCTCCTGCGCGAACTTCACATCCCACGATGGATCGGTGCCGAGCTGTCGACTTGCATAGCGGAACTCTATGACTTCCCTGACGCTTCAGAGCTCACATACGCCGCGGTGTTCTATCTGAGGATGACAGTGGAGAACAATGTGGAGAACTCGCTAGAAGAGATAATTACGCTCTTGGCACAAATCGAGACGTACTTAAATTCATGATCGCTGCAAGCGCTGATGGACGATCTGGACGACCTCGCTGCATTCAATCCCGTCCATTTCTTGGTCAACGAGCCGTTATGCGCCTTGCCAGAGCCTTCGCTGGAGGCGTATCGATTGCTTGTAGAAGCATATGGTGAGACTGCTTTAAGTGAGAGAAGTTGTCGTGAGTGTTTCAAAAGTTTAAAAACGGTGAGTTTGACGTGGAAGACAAAGAACGTTGTGGAAGGCCGAAAGTGTACGAAGACACGGAAGCATTATTGGAGGAAGATTCGTGCCAAACGCAAGAAGAACTTGCACTTACATTACAAGTGACTTAACAAGCAATTTCATATCGTTTAAAATCATTGGGAATGATTTAAAAACAAGAAAATTGGGTTCCATATGAACTGAAGCCGAGAGACGTTGAACGTTGATTTTGCACGTGTGAAATGCTGCTTGCCAGGCATAAAAGAAAGGGTTTTTTGCATCGTGTAGTCACTGGTGATGAAAAATGGATCCACTACGAACCCAAAGAAGAGAAAATCATGGAGACCACCTGGCCATGCTTCAACATCGACAGCCAAACCGAATATTCATGGAAAAAAACTCATGCTGTGTATTTGGTGGGATCAGCTTGGTGTCGTGTATTATGAGTTGCTCAAACCGAGCGAAACCATTACTGGAGCTCTCTATCGAACACAATTAATGAGATTGTTTGCGGCTTTACCGTGCTTTAGGAGCACAGCTTCCTTAGAGCTTCGATCTCACCTTTTTTTCAAGTGTCCGCAGGGGATCTTGACGACCGCAGGAGCGGCTTCGGCCGCCTGCTTTGGAGCCTCGTGCTCATCTTTCTCCTGTAAAAATCGTTAATTCTTATAGAAAAGAAATTAAAAGAATTTTTTTTTCTTTATTTGCCACTGTAGTGTGGGAATAATTTTTAGTATCGGTCGAGCATGGTGACGATTCAGTAGAGAAGGGATCGGAAATTCTGATCTGGCAGTCGGCACTTAATTAAACAATACGATACAATACAATTAATATGTTCAGGATGATCCTCTTTATTCGCCGTTTCGTCCTTTTCGCTGTCTCTACGCACAGTGTTGCTCCGCTTTGCTCTTTACAATATGGGCTTGTCTCTCTTTTCCTTTTTTAAATAATCGTCTTCTGTCTTGTTTACACGATTTATGTCTCATACGACAGGAAGCACCAGACAAGGACCACTCACAAAATGTACAATAACAATGTGGTTTCTTGAACATACAAAGAAATAACTAACTGACAATGATCCTTAAAATAACTAAATACAAGTATGTTAATATAATAAATATAAAAAACAGAATGTAACATTAAATTAAATAACGGTATAATCAATACCAGTCTATACGACTAACATCATCATCCTTCAACATGAACTATCCCTGAGAATCTTACATAGCCAGATTTTGCAATACGGCCGTCAAAAATTTATAATATATAAATAAAGCACCAGCCGTACCAGCAGTTGCAGCGAGTCAGGTAGAATTCCATTTTACAAGAAGCAATATTTTGTCTTGGTGACGTAATATATGACCATCAACTTGTTATAGCATCTTCCCACAACTATTCCCGAGATCTCTCAATCACAAATAAAGCGTCAGCTGTACCATATATCGCAGCGAGTCAGGCGGAATACAATCTTACAAGAACAGATATATATTGCCTCGTTGACAATATATATAACAATAACAATAACACAATAATATAAATAACATATAGATAAAATAATAATAACAATAATAGATAATATATAAATAATAGTAAAACAATAATAGATAATAAATAGATAATAATAAAACAATAATAGAGAATAAATAGATAATAAAAAACAATAGATAAAATAACATTATTTTAGTAATTGATCAACAGGGTAAATAGTTGTATTTTCCGAGAATTCTTCAATAATATTAATTCAATAATATTAATTTTTTTTAAGATATTTTTTATAACATGCAAAATATAATATATAATAATCTAATTCTGCTTTTATATAGATAACGTTTTATATATATAGATAACACAATATGCACGTGTGAAAATACAACAGAATATCTTGTATTACTGTGAATTACTTGCAACTTCAGTTAAACCATCAGTTTCTCCAACATGCACTACATCTAATTTTGAAATTGACTCTGACTCGGGTAAATTCACTTTTTTCTTTTCAAACAAATTTCCTATCATAGAATCCCTGAAAATTCCTCCATCACTACGTCGGCCGTAAGCTCCAATATTAACAAACGTAAAAATGTATTCAGCGTTACAGATTCCAAGCAATACTATGCTGTTCCAGTGTTTGTAATTAAAATACAGCGAAACGGCATTATTAGGGCACTAAAAAACATCAAAGGGTTTAGTAAAATAACCAACTTTACGAACTCAGTGTTAGAAAACAGTTAGTTTTCCAATACATTCGGATAAAAGAATTCGCAACCTGTATCATAACATGTTTTCCATCGATTGCTCCAATACAATGTACAAAGTTCCAAGTATTTTCAAAATTTTTAGCGATTCTACACCATTCATCAGTTTCTATGGACTCTTTGAGCATAACCTCTCGCAGGCAATTCGAAATTACTTCACACGTTTCATCGATTATGTTAGTGACAGTTGTCAAACCAATCAAATATTGATACGACATTGAAGTCATTGAATCCCCTGATGCCAAGAATCTGAAAGAATTTTTATAGTATGCTTCTTTATATTTATATAAACATGCATATAATTATGCAGAATACTAATTTTGTTATAAAACTTGAGTGCAGAACACTAATTTTGTTATAAGATTTGTTGTACATTTTTACATATCTGAGAGTTAATGACAAACGTTCTTCCGCTGAAATCGGTTCACGAATAACTGTTTGTTTTATAATAATAGGACCAACCATTTCTAGTAGTTGCTCAAATTGTGTTGCAGTCATCCTAAAATAATTTCTGAATCAAGCCACGTTTAATAAAATGACAGGATATAAGGCATGATAAAATCCATAAGTATGACGTTCATGAAATAATGGGTCAATCCAAAAATGTTTAGGCTGATACGTTCTTGTTTCTTTTCTCAATATTTCGTGTACTGCAACAGCAGCATGCACTTTCTTGCGTTTTTCACTTTTCTTTTTATTAATTATCAAGGCTGTTTTGTATTGATGTATTGATTGTGTTGATGAACCCAAGTTTGATATTTGTAAGCTAGCATTACAGATTGCTTTTCTTGCACACACCTGTATAACTTTAAAGAAAAGGAAATTAATAACTTCTTAATTTTTACTTCTCAAAAACTAAGTACTTTCACAATATTTAAAATTTTCCGAAAATCGAATATAATAATTATCAATAACAGATTAAACTAAATTTTGAAATTCATCTCTCACTAAACACCTTTCAAGACAAGTATGTACTGTTTATACAATTTCACTATGTTCAGGTTACAAAATATCGCTTGAATTCTTTTAATGGATCAACAGAGTTATCAGCGACAAAAGTAATTACGGCCAATCACGTACCGAGAAATCCAGCGACGAGCGACGCGTGAAAAGGCACCTTTAAGGGTCTGCAGGAGCCACACTAGAGATCTCTCGCGGAGATCCGCGAATTAGGCAAAATTATACTACAAATTATGAACAAAATACGGAGAGAATCACCTTATATGTATGATATTTGCAATCAGGAGAAACGTCCGCAGGGTTGTACAGAGCGCTTTCTTGGAAAAAAAATCGAAATAAAGATCGATTCAATAATTTGAATGGACATTCATCCCGCGGTACAACACGAGCCCATATTTTCAATTATTACAAATTTTCAAGAACTTAAATGCGAAATCGGACTTTGTAGGACCCTAGATACTAATATAAGGAAGACGCCTATGTAAGTCTGATAAGCGAATATGATGTATACATGGCAAAATATGTAGGTGTACATAACACGGAAAGTGTAGCCCAGCTGCACTATACTGCAGCCTATATGACCTAACCTTCCTGCCTTGCGTGAGTAATGCGTTAGTATATATGAGCAGTGCATAAGTATTGCCGTGCGTATGTGTACGAATACCTTCCAGCTTCCACTTTAAAACGTAAGATATTTTGTTGTTGTACACGTTGACGATATGTAACCACCAAATTGATATGAAATATTCCTTGAACTATTATCGAGGTCCCTACAGAACCAGTTTTACAATTCAGCCGTCCACAATTTATGAAAAATAAATGAAGCGTCCGCGTACCAAGCTTCGCAGCGAATCATTCGAAAAATTATTTACGAGATGCAAAATATCGCCTCGTTGACGAAACGTATTATTATTAAACTGTTACAGCATCTTCCTTGAACTATACCTGAGGACTTACATAGTCAGATTTTGCAATACGGCCGTCAAAAATTTATAATATATAAATAAAGCATCAACCGTACCAGCAGTTGCTGCGTGTCAGGTGGAATTCCATTTTACAAGAAGCAATATTTTGTCTTGGTGACGTAATATATGACCAGGAACTTGTTAACATCTTCCCACAACTATTCCCGAGACCTCTCAGTCACAAATAAAGCGTCAGCTTTATACCATATACCATATATCGCAGCGAGTCAGGCGGAATACAATCTTACAACAGATATATTGCCTCGTTGACAATATATATAACAATAACAATAACACAATAATATAAATAACATAGATAAAACAATAATAACAATAATAGATAATATATAAATAATAGTAAAATAATAATAGATAATAAATAGATAATAATAAAACAATAATAGAGAATAAATAGATAATAATAAAACAATAGATAAAGTAACATTATTTTAGTAATTGATCAACAGGGTAAATAGTTGTATTTTCCGAGAATTCTTCAATAATATTAATTCAATAATATTAGTTTTTTTTAAGATATTTTTTATAACATGCAAAATATAATATATAATAATCTAATTCTGCTTTTATATAGATAACGTTTTATATATATAGATAACACAATATGCACGTGTGAAAATACAACAGAATAATATCTTGTATTACTGTGAATTACCTGCAACTTCAGTTAAACCATCAGTTTCTCCAACATGCACTACATCTAATTTTGAAATTGACTCTGACTCGGGTAAATTCACTTTTTTCTTTTCAAACAAATTTCCTATCATAAAATCCCTGAAAATTCCTCCATCACTACGTCGGCCGTAAGCTCCAATATTAACAAACGTAAAAATGTATTCAGCGTTACAGATTCCAAGCAATACTATGCTGTTCCAGTGTTTGTAATTAAAATACAGCGAAACGGCATTATTAGGGCACTAAAAAACATCAAAGGGTTTAGTAAAATAACTAACTTTACGAACTCAGTGTTAGAAAACAGTTTGTTTTCCAATACATTCGGATAAAAGAATTTGCAACCTGTATCATAACATGTTTTCCATCGATTGCTCCAATACACTGTACAAAGTTCCAAGTATTTTCAAAATTTTTAGCGATTCTACGCCATTCATCAGTTTCTATGGACTCTTTGAGCATAACTTCTCGCAGGCAATTCGAAATTACTTCACACGATTCATCGATTATGTTAGTGACAGTTGTCAAACCAATCAAATATTGATACGACATTGAAGTCATTGAATCCCCTGATGCCAAGAATCTGAAAGAATTTTTATAGTATGCTTCTTTATATTTATATAAACATGCATATAATTATGCAGAATACTAATTTTGTTATAAAACTTGAGTGCAGAACACTAATTTTGTTATAAGATTTGTTGTACATTTTTACATATCTGAGAGTTAATGACAAACGTTCTTCCGCTGAAATCGGTTCACGAATAACTGTTTGTTTTATAATAATAGGACCAACCATTTCTAGTAGTTGCTCAAATTGTGTTGCAGTCATCCTAAAATAATTTCTGAATCAAGCCACGTTTAATAAAATGACAGGATATAAGGCATGATAAAATCCATAAGTATGACGTTCATGAAATAATGGGTCAATCCAAAAATGTTTAGGCTGATACGTTCTTGTTTCTTTTCTCAATATTTCGTGTACTGCAACAGCAGCATGCACTTTCTTGCGTTTTTCACTTTTCTTTTTATTAATTATCAAGGCTGTTTTGTATTGATGTATTGATTGTGTTGATGAACCCAAGTTTGATATTTGTAAGCTAGCATTACAGATTGCTTTTCTTGCACACACCTGTATAACTTTAAAGAAAAGGAAATTAATAACTTCTTAATTTTTACTTCTCAAAAACTAAGTACTTTCACAAAATTTAAAATTTTCCGAAAATCGAATATATTAATTATCAATAACAGATTAAACTAAATTTTGAAATTCATCTCTCACTAAACACCTTTCAAGACAAGTATGTACTGTTTATACAATTTCACTATGTTCAGGTTACAAAATATCGCTTGAATTCTTTTCATGGATCAACAGAGTTATCAGCGACAAAAGTAATTACGGCCAATCACGTACCGAGAAATCCAGCGACGAGCGACGCGTGAAAAGGCACCTTTTGTAACGAACAAAATTTTGCTTGTTACTACGCTGACTGCCACTAAACACCACGCGGCAGTCAGCTGGGCGCACGCCCCCCGACCTACGCTACCATCGCGCCTCAACAAGCGCTCACGAGCCTAGCCGAACACCCGGCAGACACGCTCGGGAACGATCGGCCATAGAGCCGAACTAGCAGCGCCGCAAACAAAGATGATCGGCAACCGCTACATAATCACGATTAACTCCGACCGTAATCGGAATAATCGACGCATATATAATCGGAGGCATATCCGAAGGCGAGGGGAAATCACGGGTATATAATCACATAATTCCAGACACGACAAAATTATTCTCCCTACATGACAACGCTCGG